>NC_048567.1:16932376-16969876 GCF_013265735.2 Oncorhynchus mykiss | reverse complement strand
GGCACCTATTGGAAGATGGGTAAAACATAAAGCAGACATTGAATATCCCTTTGAGCATGGTGAAGTTATTCATTACACTTTGGATGGTGTATCAATAGACCCAGTCACTACAAAGATACAGGCATCCCTCCTAACTCAGTTGCCAGAGAGGAAGGAAACTGCTCAGGGATTTCACCATTTCACCATGAGGCTAATGGTGACATTAAAACAGTTACAGTTTTTAACGGCTGTAACAGTTACAGAGTTTAACGGCTGTAATATGATTAAACTAAGGATGGCTCAACAACATTGTAATTACTCCACAATACTAAATTAAATGACAGAGTGAAAAAAAGGAAGCCTGTACAGCATAAAAATATTCCAAAAGATGCATCCTTTTTTTGTAACTACAAAAAATGTGGAAAGAAATTAACTTTATGTCCTGAATACAAAGCGTTATGTTTGGGGAAAATCCAACACAACACATCACTGAGTACAACTCTTCATATTTTAAGCATGGTGGTGGCTGCATCATGTTATGGATAGGATTGTCATCGGCAAAGAATAGGGAGATTTTTAGGATAAAAGAAACAGAATAGAGCTAAACGCAGGCAAAATCCTAGAGGAAAACCCAGTTCTGTCTGCTTTCCAGCAGACACTGGGAGACAAATTCACCTTTCAGCAGGACAATAACACAAAATACAAGGCCAAATATACACATGAGTTCGCTTGAAAATCTATGTAAAGACTTGAAAATGGCTGTTTAGCAATGATCAACCACCAACTTGACAGAGCTTGAAGACTTTTTGAAAGTATAGTGTGCAAATACTGTACAATCCAGATGTGCGAAGCTCTCAGACCCAGAAATACTCACATCTGTAATCTCTGCCAAAGGTGATTCTAACATGTATTTACTTAGGGGTGTGATTACTTACGTCAATGAGATATTTCTGTATTTCTTTTTTAATACATTTGTAAAATCATTATGGGGTATTGTGTTTGATTGGTGAGAACAAATATCAAATTAATATTTTTTGAATTTCGGCTGTAACACAACAAAATGTGGAATAAGTCAAGGGGTATGAATACTTTCTGAAAGCACTGTACATCCATTTTTTATATGGAATACAGTGGTAAAGTAATGAAAAGAAAAAGTCTTTCTGGGGTGGTGTGTGCTCTCATTTACAGTTTTTTCCAACTGCTTACACAAGTTTTCAAAACTGTCTCCTTTTTTTCAAAACTCTACACACAATTCCCAAAACTGCACACACAAAATGCAAAATGCCTCACATCTCCTTCAAAAGGTAACACTGCATTCAAAATGCCATAAACACATGTTAGAATTAAGCATTTGCATGAAATGGCAAACACTGCTTTCATAATAGCACATTTTTGGATATACCATGTAAACACTGTTGTTCTAAATCTAAAGCTCTTCGGTCTTTCATAGGCTTATATCTACATTTCAATACAATGTTCTACAGTGAAAGTAATCTGCTGAGAGGGGTAACAAGTACACTGTAAACACCAATGCAATGTAGAAACAGAAAATATTTATTAGGCCAAACATTACTGTTCTATACAGTAGCATACAACAAAACCATAAACATATGTAAACCAAAAGTATATTCTTTAGAATACAGTAAAGAACACAATTGTGTGTGTGGGGTCCCGGGGGGGGGGGGGGGCAGTCCGGGAATTGGTAGGGGGGGGGGGGGGGAGTCACCAGTGCTAAGCTACACTTCATCTCTTCTCCGGCCTGGGTCTGGCCACAACACTTCGTCCACATCACAAGATAAGTTTTCTCTTGCCAAACATCGAGGGAAGTATCTCCTAGCATGGCGTATCCAACCTTGGACAGAGACAACCTCTATGTCCCCACATGCGTCCTCCATTGCCTGGAGAAGCGTCGTGCGGGCGTAGGGTTGACGATCATACACTTTCCAGTGCCAGGCTGAGAATAATTCCTCTATGGGATTTAGAAAAGGTGAATATGGGGGTAGGTACAAAACTAGAAATTGTGGATGGGTGGAAAACCAGTTTTGGACCAGAACAGCCCGGTGAAAACTAACATTGTCCCATAAAACCACAAATCTAGCAGGCTCCTGATCTGGATCAGGGACAAGCATTGTGTACATTTCATCCAGAAATGTGAGCATATGGCCGGCGTTGTACGGACCCAGTGTGACATTGTGATGGAGAACCCCGTTTTGAGTGATGGCAGCACACAGTTATATTACCCCCACGCTGTCCAGGGACATTGGTAATTGCCTTACTGTCCTATTACATTTCTTCCGCGGCGCCTGGTTTTGGTGAGGCTGAAGCCAACCTCATCCACATAAATAAATTCATGGTGAATTACATGGGCATCCAGCTCCAATACTCTCTGTAACAGACAAAAGTATATACAGATGAGTAAATATGGTATGTCTGAAGTACTGGAAGTAGTGTTGCATACATACCTCTTCAAAGTCATGTCGCATATTCTTGACTCTGACAGAGTTTCTCTCAAGTGGCACCTTGTAAAGTTGTTTCATCGTCACTCGGTGCCGTTGGAGGATGCGTTGTATGGTCGACAGGCTTACAGCATTGATGTTGTTAAATATGGTGTCATTATTCAAGATATGCTCTCTTATCTCTCGAATCCTAATTGCATTGTTGACCAAAACCATATTTATAATTGCAGTCTCTTGTACATCTGTAAACAAGTGTCCTCGTCCTCCATGATGTCTTTGCCTTTCCACTCTGTACAAAATTCAAACACAGTATGTGTTCATTATAGGAACTGTAAACAATGTACAAAAAAATGTAGTACAGCATGATAACCAACCTCATTCATTCAATGCAGTGCAGTAAATGGATGGCTTAGAGTTACAAATGTTTATGCTATACTATGCAGTCATACGTGTTTTACAGTACATTGCTGTAATGCTAAAATAGTCATTAGATAGTTGCATACCTGTTCTCATTTCTGAAGGTTCGAATTATGGGCGCCACTGTAAATCGACTCAAGATGGGCTGGACTCTCAGTCCAGCCTCTCTCATGGTCAAACTGTGGTTGATCACATGATCAACAAGTGTTGCCCTAATCTCACCAGAGATGGCTCTCCTTCCTTCTCTTCTTTGTCCTCGTCCTCTTCCTCTCCCTCCTACTCCTCTTGCTCTCTGTCCATTGTTGGCGTCCATTGTTCAAAACAGGTAATCTGACTTTTGACCTATTTATAGGCCTATACTACAGTAAAGCAGTGATTGGTTAGTGATCACTTAAGCTATTAGTGTTTGCACATGTGAGGAGTGTGACCTGGTGAATAAGTGTAGCATTTTGATTGGTTGTGTTTAGAAAGGAAATTAAGTCGCTCCCTGTTCAAATTTTGTGTTTTAGGTAGATAATTGTGTGTAGTGTTTTGAAAAAAGTGTTTTATGCAATTGACAACTGAGTCAAAGGCTGAGAAATAGCTTATGGTTTTGGATATTTGGTGTGTAGTTTAGCACTTTGAGTGAGAGGTTTTAAAGATTTTGTGTGTAAGCAGTTGGAAAAAACTGTAAAGGAAGAGAGGGAGAATACTGGGAATCTAAGCACAACTGTAGATACATTTCATTCTACAGGGAAACATGGGGAGAGGAAGAGAGACATGGAGAGAGGGAGTGAAGAGGAGAGAGGGAGAGGGAGAAAGGGGGGAAAAGGCAAAGGAGAATCAATAAGGTCATCAAGCATGAATTCAGCTCTGAAATGACTTACAGTTTTTTCCAACTGCTTACACACGGAATCTTTTCATGTCACACGATTTTTGAAACCTCTCACTCAAAGTGCAAAACTACACACCAAATATCCAAAACCATAAGCTATTTCTCAGTTGACTCAGTTGTCAATTGCATAAAACACTTTTTTCAAAATACTACACACAATTCTCAACCTAAAACACAAAAATCTAACAGGAAGTGACTTACTTTCCTTTTCCAAACACAACCAATCAAAATGCTACACTTATTCACCAGGTCACACACACACTCCTCACATGTGCAAACACTAATAACTTAACTGATCACTAACCAATCACTGCTTTACTGTAGTATAGGCCTATAAATAGGTCAACGGTCAGATTACCTGTTTTGAACAATGGATGCCAACAATGGACAGAGAGCAAGAGGAGTAGGAGGGAGAGGAAGAGGACGAGGGCAAAGAAGAGAAGGAAGGAGAGCCATGAGATTTAATGAGATTTAATGAGATTAGGGCAAAATTTGTTGATCATGTGATCAACCACGGTTTGACCATGAGAGCGGCTGGACTGAGAGTCCAGCCCAATTTGAGTCGATTTATAGTGGCGTCCATAATTTGAACCTTCAGAAATGAGAACAGGTATGCAACTATCTAATGACTATTTTAGCATTACAGTAATGTACTGTAAAATACGTATGACTTCATAGTATTGCATGAACATTTGTAACTCTAAGCCACCCATTTACTGCACTGCATTGAATGAATGAGGTTGGTTATCATGCTGTACTACATTTTTTGTACATAGTTTACAGTTCCTATGCTGAACACATACAGTGTTTGAATTCTGTACAGAGTGGAAAGGCAAAGACATCATGGAGGACGAGGACGCTTGTTTACAGATGTACAAGAGACTGCAATTATAAGTATGGTCTATGTGGGGACATGGTTGCCTCTGTCCAAGGTTGGATACGCCATGCTAGGAGATTCTTCCCTCGATGTTTGGCAAGAGAAAACCTATCTTGTGATGTGGACAAAGTATCGTGGCCAGACTCAGGCCGGAGAAGAGATGAAGTGTAGCTTAGCACTTGTGTGTGCAGTTTTGGGAATTGTGTGTAGAGTTTTGAAAAAAAGGAGACAGTTTTGAAAACTTGTGTAAGCAGTTGGAAAAAACTGTAAGTCCCATCAGGATGGTGAGGGTGTGCAGGAGGTGAGGTGCAGTATAGGGACCTGGATACAGCTGACTTCTCAACACCCTTCAGTAGAGCTGACACTCAATCAGTCTGATCTAACCTTGACGTGCACCTCCAATTCCAGAGCACAGAGACCAGCCACACTGCACTGAGGGGCTTTGCTGTCCTCAACCCTGATGCTCCCATTCCTTCATTTTACCTGTCCTATTATTCCCAAGAGAGAACATCTCTCTATCTCTCTCTCTCTCTGGGGAGTAATGCACTAATATGTTTGTGTGACCTAAGACTATCATCACCATGTTCTCTCCCTCTCTCTCCTCTATTTAATCTCTCTACCCTTGTGTTCCCTCCATTTATCCCATTCCCTGACTCACTTTCTCCTCACTCTACCCGTTATCCTCTCTCCTCTTCTTATCCTCTCTCCTTCCTCATTCCCACATCTCTGACTTGTTGTATGACTTTGAGTGTTCTTGGGACCATGTGTTTGCTTGAGGGGAGGAACAACTGTAATACTGCATCTACACACCCAATGAATAATGAGCAGAATGCAACATGATACTCCAGATGAGGCCTCTATATGACTTACATGTTCTTAGGATTCAGACAGCCTTCTCCCCATCTCCATTCTACACCGTGCGTTCAGTATACAGCCAGACAGCCAGCCATTGTTGACTCGGCTAATAGGTTTCTCAAAGTGTTTGGGAGAAGGCATTGATGAGTCAATATAAGCGCTTTGCATAGCTAAACAAGCAAGGAAATAAATCTGATCTGGAAATGCAGAGTATTGCTTTTCCTACTGTTGTGTAAATTCCTGTTTCTGTGTAGAGGTCCTTGTGCCCGCTCACATGCCAAGGTCTATACCGCCTTTATGTGATCAGAATACTGTAGTACACAGGTCTCACTCAACAAGCTATACCACCTGTGTGAACAGAACACAGATGGAAGTGCATGTAACTTAACACTCATAACCTCTTGTAGCTATTTCAATGGGAGGCAGCGCTACAAAGACAGGGTTTGTCCTGTGAACATCTTTGATTAACTAAACTCTACTGTAGATCCATTCAGGTCTTACAACTGTGCTCTGCATCCACTCAGGAATATGATGATAGCCAACCAACCACTCTATTTTGTCCCTTCGCTATATCGGCATCGAACATGTCACCCTCATTAGGAGAGGGGGTGACCTTGATCATTTATTGTTAAGATCCTTTCATTTATTTAAAGACCGTCGTGCCCTTCAGTCTAAACGTAGAGTTTGATCTGAAGCCATTCTTCTGATTATAGTTTTTTTGCTATCCATTGTAAATAATGTTTGTAGGCCGATGTAACCAAATTGCATCTATGATTGTATGTTACCCAGTAATGCTTTTTTATATGTTCTACTTACAGTGAATTCGGAAAGTATTCAGACCCCTTCACTTTTTCCATGTTTTGTTACGTTACAGCCTTGATTAAATTGATTACATTTTTACTTCATCATCAATCTACACACAATAACCAATAATGACAAACCAGCCACTCGGTACTTTGTTGAAGCACCTTTGGCAGCGATTACATCATCGAGTGTTCTTGGGTATGAAGCTACAAGCTTGGCACACCTGTATTTGGGGAGTTCATCCCATTCGTCGCTGCAG
This sequence comes from Oncorhynchus mykiss, assembly GCF_013265735.2. Classification (NCBI taxonomy): domain Eukaryota; kingdom Metazoa; phylum Chordata; class Actinopteri; order Salmoniformes; family Salmonidae; genus Oncorhynchus; species Oncorhynchus mykiss. The sequence goes on along the minus strand of NC_048567.1, from coordinate 16,963,355 downwards.
ATCTTCTCAAGTTCTGTCAGGTTGGATGGGGAGCGTTGCCGTGTAGCTATTTTCAGGTCTTTCCAGAGATGTTCGATCGGGTTCAAGACCGGGCTCTGTCTGGGCCACTCAAGATCATTCAGAGATTTGTCCCGAAGCCACTCCTGCGTTGTCTTGGCTGGGTGCTTAGGGTCATTGTCATGTTGGAAGGTGAACCTTCGCTCCAGTCTGAGGTCCAGAGCGCTCTGGAGTAGGTTGCCACCACCATGCTTCACCGTAGAGATGGTGCCAGGTATCCTCCAGAGGTGACGCTTGGCATTCAGGCTAGCCACTCTACCATAAAGGCCTGATTGGTGGAGTGCTGCAGAAATGGTTGTACTTCTGGAAGTTTCTCCCATCTCCACAGAGGAACTCTAGCTCTGTCAGAGTGACCATTGGGTTCTTGATCACCTCCCTGACCTATTCCCTTTCCCCCCGATTGCTCAGTTTGGCCGGGAAACCAGCTCTTGGAAGAGTCTTCTTCCATTTAAGAATGATGGAGGCTTCTGTGTTCTTGGGGACATTCAATGCTGCAAAAAAATGTAATACCTTTCCCCGGATCTGTACTTTGACACAATCCTCTTGTTGCTCTAAGGACAATTCCTTCAACCTCATGGCTTGGTTTTTGCTCTGTCATGAACTGTCAACTGTGAGACCTTACAGAGGCAGGTGTCTAAAAATCTAAAAACCTGTTTTCACTTGGTCATCATGGAGTATTATATGTAGGTTGCTGAGTTTTAATTTTTTATTTAATACATTTTAGAACAAGGCTGTAATGTAACAAAATGTGGAAAAAGTCAAGAGGTCTGAATACTTTTTCGTAGGCACTGTGTATGTGTAAATCAACTAATGACATCCAGCCACACCCGGCCATGATTACAAACACCTGTGTGTCCTTTGAAACTATATGAACTGGTGACCCGCAGCGTTTGTCAATATAACCTGAGGAAGACAGCTTGTCTGTTGAAAAGTTGGTTATTAAATTGTTGCATCTGAGCTCCTAGAATGTGCGGCTCTCCTTTTTTCCATATGGTGAAAGGTCATACAGGTCTTGTGTAAGACTGATAATCATTCCATTCTTACAGAGAAGAGAGGACAAGAGAGAGGGAACACCGTGTGTGTGTGTGTGTGTGTGTGTGTGTGTGTGTGTGTGTGTGTGTGTGTGTGTGTGTGTGTGTGTGTGTGTGTGTGTGTGTGTGTGTGTGTGTGTGTGTGTGTGTGTGTGTGTGTGGGGGGGGAGTATATAAAGGTCAGGGGTCAGCCTAGTGCATTATGGTTATTGACCCTATCTTTTAAACTATAAGGTGCTGTGGCCACCCCTTAAGGCTGAAATAAAGGAGTTCTCTCTCTCCTCTCTCCTTCACTATTGCACCTGTTTGGTCAGTCCAGAAAAGGCACTTTACAAGTACAATCAGTGCAGAGGAAAGTGTGTGTTGTTAGAGGGGAAATGTGTGTTGTTAGAGGGGAAATGTGTGTGGTTAGAGGGGAAATGTGTGTTGTTAGAGGGGAAATGTGTGTTGTTAGAGGGGAAATGTGTGTTGTTAGAGGGGAAATGTGTGTGGTTAGAGGGGAAATGTGTGTTGTTAGAGGGGAAATGTGTGTTGTTAGAGGGGAAATGTGTGTGGTTAGAGGGGAAATGTGTGTTGTTAGGGGGGAAATGTGTGTGGTTAGAGGGGAAATGTGTGTTGTTAGAGGGGAAATGTGTGTTGTTAGAGGGGAAATGTGTGTTGTTAGAGGGGAAATGTGTGTGGTTAGAGGGGAAATGTGTGTTGTTAGAGGGGAAATGTGTGTGTTAGAGGGGAAATGTGTGTTGTTAGAGGGGAAATGTGTGTTGTTAGAGGGGAAATGTGTGTGGTTAGAGGGGAAATGTGTGTGTTAGAGGGGAAATGTGTGTGGTTAGAGGGGAAATGTGTGTTGTTAGAGGGGAAATGTGTGTGGTTAGAGGGGAAATGTGTGTGTTAGAGGGTTCGATGGGTCAGTGAATGTGGAGAAAGGAGGAGGTCAGATGAATAGGTCTATTCTGGCAGAAACCCTTGTTAAAGAGGAGGTCTTTGGAGCGGTCCTGTCAGCCATACATTAGAAGAAGAGGCCCAAACGGACCTCACACACACACACACACACACACACACACACACTGAGAATGGCATGAGATTGAAAAGGGTTACAGGGTCGAGGGCCACAAAGGATTGATTAACTGGCTAGTTAGGGAAAGAGGAGGTACAAAGCCTTGGTTCAACCACAAACATGCACAAAAGGGGGTGATGAGAGAGAGGAATGAGAGAGTGGGGGGGCAACAGGCCAAATAGGAACAGCTTGGATGTCTGGGCTGGGGAAGCAGCTTTTCAGGACTAAAAACAAGCAAACTATCAAAAAGATTAAGTTACAACACTGGGAGAATACTGAATAGTTTGGAGCTGAGGGTTGTAATTCTCCTGTTAATTTTAGGTCGTTACAGACTCTTGCTAAAAGGTATCACCTCTTCACCAGCTAAAAGTAGCTAACTGGATTCACTCCTGAACCCAGTAGAGCAAGCACATTTCCCCTACTCTCACCAGAAGCCAGTCAGGCTTTTTATAGCTGTCTTTATCTGGGATTTTATGCCTAACAAAATGACCACCTCAGCACAGGACATAGAGATGGAAGAAAGGCGTAAAAGAAAAGCAGCACAAATGAAGGAAACGCTGAGAAAGGAAAGAACAGCATGTTTTTAATTTGTTCCATATGGACTATATTTCAGCACAACGTTGTAATGAAGGGATGAATACTGTCATATCTTCTTGCTAATGTATTTTTCTGACCTGTACTTGCATTGACACTACCAGCAGGCAACGTTGTGGGTTAATTATAGGGTATGTTCGTATGTACACACACACACACACACACACACAGACACACACAGACAGACAGACAGACAGACAGACAGACAGACAGACAGACAGACAGACAGACAGACAGACAGACAGACAGACAGACAGACAGACAGACAGACAGACAGACAGACAGACAGACAGACAGACAGACAGACAGACAGACAGACAGACAGACAGACAGACAGACAGACAGACAGACAGACAGACAGACAGACAGACAGACAGACAGACATACAGTACATACATACATACAATGCTCCTTCCCGAAACAGACTGCATTGTGAGTAGTCAAGGCCAGGTGAAGGTCAGCCCTGCAGTCACTCTGGTGGTGCTGCAGATATTACTGGATAATTTAAATATAGAGGCCTAGAAACAGCTTGTAGGCGATGTTAGCTAGCATAGCTCATGCGTAGAAACACGTCATCGGGTCTAACGTCCGTGTTGCGCCAAATTGTGCGTGTGCAGGCCATCAAATCAAAGACACAAACATGTTAGTTTGTCACTTTCACAAGGTTGCAGTAATGACAGTTTTAGCTTAGATTTTGAGAAAATGAGCAACTAAGGACACATATTTCACTTCTTGACAACCCCCAAACCCCGTCAGGTCTGTCTGCTTCGCCAGGTGTTCCCAGTATTAGCCAGTTGGGTATTTGGGTTTGAAAACTCTGTGAAATTACTGTAACTCTGACCGTACTACATGCATTGGAGACCAGCATACTTACCAGAGGGTTAACGTCTACAGTAATGTATATCAGTGATATTCCATAGAGAGGATTCATAACATGATCTATAGGTATCTACAGTACTTACCAGAGGGTTAACGTCTACAGTAATGTATATCAGTAATTTTCCATAGAGAGGATTCATAACATGATCTATAGGTATCCATATCTCCACATATTCTTCTTCTCGTCTTGTTTATTTCATTATGAAGGTAGAGTGCTTGTTAGGAAAATGGAGTACTCTTACATGGAGCTGAACATAGTAACCTTTTCACAGTTGTTTACCAGTCCTACCTGTATGCAGAACTGGGAAATAATATCAGGCTACTGTACTGTGGTCTGTCTCTTCTGGGTCTTCTATTTGATTCATGGGACTGCAATCTAAGAGAGGGAGGGAAAGAGAGAAATGGGTTGTTAGGTACCACAGCTGAAACAGGTTTAGTCTGATGCAAGACACTACAGTGGAAAATATAAGGATTTAGGGGAAGAGAAAGAGAAGAGGATAGATAGGATAGAGTGAGAGGATAGAATAGAAAAGCCAGAGCTCTGTTGCCTCATTGGCAGCTTAACAGTGTGTGTCGTATACTGTGCCCACCCCATCACTCTCTCCGCCCTCTTACTGATCTCTCTCTCTCTCCTCTCTCCCCTCCCTCAGCCCTCCTACTGATCTCTCTCTCTCCTCTCTCCCCCACTCTCTCCTCTCTCAGCCCTCTTACTGATCTCCCCTCTGTCTCACCCCCTCTCTCTACACACTCTTACTGATCTCTCTCTCTCTTCTCACCCCCCTCACTCTCCTCCCTCTTACTGATCTCTCTCTCCTCTCTCCCCCCTCTCCTCTCTCAGCCCTCTTACTGATCTCTCTCTCACATCTCTCCACCCCTCTCTCCTCTCTCAACCCTCTTACTGATCCCACCCCGTCTCACCCCCCCTCTCTCTATGTCCTCTTACTGATCTCTCTCTCTCTCTTCTCACCCCCCCTCTCTCTCCTTGCCCTCTTACTGATCTCTCTCTTTCTTCTCACCCCCTCTCTCTTTCTGCCCTCTTACTGATCACTCTTCTCTCTCTCTCTTTCTTCCTGTGTCTCATCACTCCTTTCCAACATAAGCTTCTTGTATTTTCCTCCTTTTTCTCCTTCTCCTACTTCTCATCATCCAATACCTCCTTCTGGTGAACATCTGTCAGAGTTATCACGGAGACAGTTCACCTGCAGAGAGGAAAACAGAGCTTAGCTTCGCTATATGCAGGGAAATCCCTCCATGTGTACACCACTACAGCTCCACAGTACCTACTGAGGTACCTCCTACACTCATAACAACCCTATCCACTCCACAGCCATAATGCAGGCTGTAGTGGGCATAGCTTTGATGCTCGAGACACCACAGGCAGGTAATGAACACACACGCACACACACACACACACACACACACACACACACACACACACCACACACACACACACACACACACACACACACACACACACACACACACACACACACACACACACACACACACACACACACACACAAACACACAGGTAATGCCCCCTGCTGGTAGGAGGCTAAAACACCCGGATGATTCACCACATCAAAATGTCATCACCACCGTGGGAGACAACAGTCACCTGATCACTCTGGAGGGTCTCTAATACCAGAGATAGAGATGATGATGGGGGGAGGATGGGAGGAGGATGAGTGGAGGACAGAAAAGGAAGATGGGAGTGTGGGGAAATAATCAGTAGATCTGTATGGGGGCTGTGTGTGTGTTACAGTAAGTCTGCCAAACACTGCAATGTCACAGGGGGAGGTCCTTCCAGGTGGTAGACACCTAATGGCTCACTGAGTCAATCAGGAGCTCATCTTGTTGTGTAGTGTAGTGCCATCCAGAAAAGGCCTATTGTGCACTCTTAATGGTCCAGCACGATCATGGGGGAGGAGGAGATGCTAGAACTGGGCTGAGGTTGCTCGGTTACAGAGAGGATGCTAAGGTGAGGTCATCGAGAAAATGATTGACAGGCAGACCAATGCTTGTCATAACAGCAACAACAACAGCAGCTGTTTTTTAAGAGGAAATGTCAACTCTGTAAAGACAATGTACAGTTTATAGATACGAAGTTGATATTAAACTAATCAATAAAACAGACAAAACAATTGAATGATATCTGGCCGTTGACCTAGTTAGAATTCCATCAGCTTTGAACATCAGCTGCTCAATTTTCACATCAGAAATAGCCTTCTTTAATATGATCTTGTCGTTTATGAAACCTTCAAGCATTCATCCACATACTGAAGGCACAAGACAAGCGTCTGAGGAGTGAAAACTCAACAAGATCACTATTGATTCATTTATGTAAATATGTGATGCCGAATGCTTTTGAGACGGTTGTTTTCCAAGTGAAAATGCAACTACTATGCCTGCCATTCAGCCAGTCAGTCAGTCGCCATGGTCACGGTTCATTGAGCATCTTCACGTTATGCAACAACAACAAGTTCCAGATCAATACCTCCAATCATATGCCACTGTGTATGCGTCAGTCCACTATTGATTGTGGTTGTATAAAGGGCGACCTGGAGGTCATTTCCAGGACTATGGGTGTTGGAGCAGTGACATGGGAATCATATAGGGGAGATGGGGCTAAAACACACATTTGATTTGCTGTAGATGAGTTTGACTGTTTGTTAATGGCTGACAGTAACGAGGCAGTGTGGAGCTTGACAGGTGCACAGGGGGAGTGGAGAGAGTTTCAAGTTCCAAGTTTCAAGTTTTAATGTCACGTGTACAAGTACAGTGAAATGCCTTTTTTTCTAGCTCTAACCCCAGCAATGCAGTAATCAATAACAATGTAATACTAAAAATAACAAGGTAAAACAAAAACACACAAGATATAAAATAAGAAAAACACGATAAAGTAAGCAGGCATACTATATACAGGGCAGTTCCTGTACCATATGTACTATATACAGGGCAGTTCCTGTACCATATGTACTATATACAGGGCAGTTCCTGTACCATATGTACTATATACAGGGCAGTTCCTGTACCATATGTACTATGTACAGGGCAGTTCCTGTACCATAGGTACTATATACAGGGCAGTTCCTGTACCATATGTACTATATACAGGGCAGTTCCTGTACCATATGTACTATATACAGGGCAGTTCCTGTACCATAGGTACTATATACAGGGCAGTTCCTGTACCATATGTACTATATACAGGGCAGTTCCTGTACCATATGTACTATATACAGGGCAGTTCCTGTACCATAGGTACTATATACAGGGCAGTTCCTGTACCATATGAACTATATACAGGGCAGTTCCTGTACCATAGGTACTATATACAGGGCAGTTCCTGTACCATATGTACTATATACAGGGCAGTTCCTGTACCATATGTACTATATACAGGGCAGTTCCTGTACCATATGTACTATATACAGGGCAGTTCCTGTACCATATGAACTATATACAGGGCAGTTCCTGTACCATAGGTACTATATACAGGGCAGTTCCTGTACCATATGTACTATGTACAGGGCAGTTCCTGTACCATATGTACTATGTACAGGGCAGTTCCTGTACCATATGAACTATATACAGGGCAGTTCCTGTACCATATGTACTATATACAGGGCAGTTCCTGTACCATATGTACTATATACAGGGCAGTTCCTGTACCATATGAACTATATACAGGGCAGTTCCTGTACCATAGGTACTATATACAGGGCAGTTCCTGTACCATATGTACTATGTACAGGGCAGTTCCTGTACCATATGAACTATATACAGGGCAGTTCCTGTACCATATGAACTATATACAGGGCAGTTCCTGTACCATAGGTACTATATACAGGGCAGTTCCTGTACCATATGTACTATATACAGGGCAGTTCCTGTACCATAGGTACTATATACAGGGCAGTTCCTGTACCATATGTACTATGTACAGGGCAGTTCCTGTACCATATGAACTATATACAGGGCAGTTCCTGTACCATATGAACTATATACAGGGCAGTTCCTGTACCATATGAACTATATACAGGGCAGTTCCTGTACCATATGAACTATATACAGGGCAGTTCCTGTACCATAGGTACTATATACAGGGCAGTTCCTGTACCATATGAACTATATACAGGGCAGTTCCTGTACCATAGGTACTATATACAGGGCAGTTCCTGTACCATATGTACTATATACAGGGCAGTTCCTGTACCATATGAACTATATACAGGGCAGTTCCTGTACCATAGGTACTATATACAGGGCAGTTCCTGTACCATATGTACTATGTACAGGGCAGTTCCTGTACCATATGAACTATATACAGGGCAGTTCCTGTACCATATGAACTATATACAGGGCAGTTCCTGTACCATATGTACTATATACAGGGCAGTTCCTGTACCATATGAACTATATACAGGGCAGTTCCTGTACCATATGTACTATATACAGGGTAGTTCCTGTACCATATGAACTATATACAGGTTAGTTCCTGTACCATATTTACAATGTGCAGGGATACTGAAGTGATAGAGGTCGACATGTATAGGGGACACCCCCCCCCCCCCCCCACACACACACACACACACACACACAGTCACATACACACACACGCACTGAGAACACTCATCCATTCAAAGTCACACACACTCAATAGACCAATAATGTGATTATTTCACAGTATTCCAACTCCATTCATGGGTGAAGAAATGAACAATTATTATTGCTTTAAACCAGGACCATTGACGTTCCCACCCTGTTCCTCTATAATGGTCTATTGATCGGCCAAGTAATGTCATGTGTGATTGCTTTAAGAAGATGAAAAACAAGAACATGTCATTTAGGCCTTCTGAGAAAAACTGAGGATACACACTATGGGATAACGCTTGGTACACACACACACACACACACACACACACACACACACATACACACCCGCACACACACACACAGTCATCTATCTCCAAGTCAGACATACTCATACAGAGAGACACTCACAAATATGTCAGTAGCACCTGTGTTGATATTAAGGGCAGATATTGAAGATAAACACAACCATAAAATGCCTTTTCAGATGTTATTATAGCAGTCACTAGCCAGTGTGAGTGTAAGTGTGCGTGTGTATGTGTATGTGCATGTGTCTCGTGTGTGTGTGTGTGAAAGATGTTCCTGTGCCTGCTGTTGTTCAGTGTTCACTGAGCAGAATGCTCAAGTTTTACAACCAGAACTTCAATTACATTTCAATAGACTTGAGCCACAGAGTATGACAATGGCTGATCCCTTCAGAAATGATTTCCCCCTTCTATCAGGTCACAGGGTGGATTGAGAACGATGTGAGTGACAGATTCAGGGGAATATAACTCATAACCCCTCTATCAATCTATCCATCATCTGCCCATCAAACAGAGGTGGTCGGGACACATAGAGAAAGAGTCAAGCACAATATTATCAAAGGAAAACACATTGACCTATTGAAAAGGCTGGAAAAAGCCCATATGGATCCATTCACAATCTGATTCTGAATATTGCCCATGATAAAATGATCTGGCTCATCATTGATGGGTTGTGTGTACAGTATCCATATTTAGACAGTCTAATGAGATTGACATCTAGTACTGAGTTACGCTGACACTGGTGACTCTGAGGATGTCCTACTATTGTGATGGCGAGGGTAGGAAGGTGAGCTTGGGGTCGCCTACGGATGGACTCTCTGGAGAGGGATGTGTGGAGTTCAAGGATAATATCATAATGACAAGACCACAGACTAATGGTCTCTATAGATTCATAATATAGTCTCTCTCTCTCTCTCTCTCTCTCTCTCTCTCTTTCATTGTGAACTGATCATTTATCAGTGGTCTCAGAAACAGACATTCATGGGATATTTTATTGACTCACATTGACCTTTGCAGTGTACTGCGGTTGAAGGTCAAAGGTGAATGGTATACCAGCGTATCACCGTGAACTGTTGTTGGACTGGTCCAAGGATATTCCTTACACAGACTGTTACTATGGTTTAGTATGGCTTTTGGCTGGTTTGTAAATGACTCTATATGTCAAATGAGGTTTGTTCTTGTTATTTATGTATTTATTTGACATTGATTATCTCACATGTATTATGTATAGTCATGTGTATACCCATCATGGAGCAAGAGTATAATAGACATGTCAGACAAGGACTCAGTCCACAGAAACATGTGAAGTCCTCTGTAAATGTCACAAACTAAAAATGTATTTCTGAAGAGAAGGGTGAATATGAAAGACTGAGCTCTGTGAAAACATATGACAAAAGACAAGCTTATTTTTCTTCTATTCACAACGTTTCTTCCTCCCCTTTCATCTCTCCCCCCCCCCCCCCCCCCCCCCCTCCCCCCTCCTCTCTGTGTTGATTGTTGATTAGCTGGTAAATAAAGACATGGTTGTAATGTCTCCATCTGTGATCAGCCTCTATCCTGCTGTTTCTGAAAAACAACACTGCAAATCAGAACCACAAAATGAGGCAATTGAGACTCTCCAACCAGCCTTTAGAGGAGAATGCAGACAGAGTAAGCATCTGGTCTGAACGTCTCTTACAGAGGAAGAGGAGGAAGAGGAGGAGGAGGAAAAGGAGAAGGAGAAGGAGGAGGAGGAGAAAAGGAAGAAAATGAGGAGGAAGAGGAGTCAACATGGGAACAGTTTCTCTGTCAGCCTTTTGAATCCGAGTGCATTTGAAAGGACACCCCTGAGGTCCTTGCTGCATGTTGGGACGGAGGCACAAGGGAGGCAGTCCAAGCACTCCCCACTCCACCTCCCCTCTGCTGTCATCTGTGATGCCAGACATGCCAACACTTCTGAGTCCAATTGAAACAATTCAACAAGGGCAAAGAGACAGCTAGTTTCTCTGAGCGACTCTCTGGTGTGTGTCATGGTTCAAAGAAAAGACACTCCTCCACAAAATGTCACTATTGAACATTCCATGCGCACCAAGAAAGCAATGCAGATCTGTGAATGCATTGCAGTTCTTGTATGTCAGTGTTAAATACGTGGACGTCACTGGTGGTTAATGGCAGTAAAGTAACAAAGTTCCTTGTCTCTTATCTCTCCCCACTTTATAACTGCATTTGTCTGCCATTTACTCCACTTATCAGTGCTTCTTCCCTTCCTCCCTGTTTTCCATAATAACCCCAAATCTAGATGACAAATGATTTGTGAAAGACGAGTGGGGTTTAAGTAGTTTTTCTTCCAATTCACATTCAGACTGTTAGATGGATGGATGGGCTAGATTACCCACTAAATAAAGTGTCTCATATTTCCGACCTCTAAATGCATTGCTTCAATAAAACATGGCAGTATAAAGGCGTGTCACTGGTCTGAGGGGATATGATGGGTTTTATGGTTCCTTAGGAGATTTTGTGTGTGATGTGTGTGTGTCTCCCTGTCAAAATGGCGCACTGTGGTCCGAGCCATCTCACCGCCTGGGTCCTCATCTCATTCCTGATATATGTAATATTTATCACACAGAACCCTGCGGGACTAAACTACACTCCTTCTCACCCATTATCTTGTAAATCATGGACACACACACACTCCTCTAACACAACCCTTATACCTCATTCCTTTATATGAGAGCAGATGATAATGAGGGAGGTAGAACTCACCAGAGACCATCAACACACCGCATCACAGAGGAGACAGACACATTGTTTAGCCTGGAACACTTTCTCTTCATTGTGTTTGTCATCATGTGTCTTTGAAACAAACGGGTCTGATCTGTAATTAAGCCTTGTCTTTCATACTCCACACCCTTTGATTTATTCATTACACGGATGACATCCATTACATGTTGGCGTCCCTGTATACAGAGGGTGCTTGTTATTGTGACGTTGACGTGACGTTGATGAAACACTTTGGTAACACTTTACTTGACACCCAGTGTCATGACACGGAATGACATGGTCATAACCGTGTCATGATATGTCATAAGAGCTGACATAACTTGTCATGTCCTGTCATGATGTGGTCATAACACTGTCATGACCCATATATTTACACCTGTTGTGACATGTGTTGTATTATTGTATGGCTGGTTATCACACATATATAAAAGCTTATCTGGTTTATATGATTATGATGGTCATAATGCTTCTTGACAGAGTCATAAAGTGTATTTTCTTAGTCCATGTAAAGTGACACAGGATGGTCATAATTCTTCTTGACAGAGTCATAAAGTGTATTTTCTTAGTCCATGTAAAGTGACACAGGATGGTCATAATGCGAGATGGCCGCCTCGCTTCGCGTTCCTAGGAAACTATGCAGTTTTTTGTTTTTTTACGTGTTATTTCTTACATTAGTACCCCAGCTCATCTTAGGTTTCATTACATACAGTCGAGAAGAACTACTGAATATAAGATCAGCATCAACTCACCATCAGTACTACCAAGAATATGTTTTTCGCGACGCGGATCCTGTGTTCTGCCTTACAAACAGGACAACTGAGTGGATTCCATGCAGCGACCCAAAAAAAAAACAACTCAGAAAAAGAGGGAAACGAGGCGGTCTTCTGGTCAGACTCCGGAGACGGGCACATCGTGCACCACTCCCTAGCATTCTTCTTGCCAATGTCCAGTCTCTTGACAACAAGGTTGATGAAATCCGAGCAAGGGTAGCATTCCAGAGGGACATCAGAGACTGTAACGTTCTTTGCTTCACGGAAACGTGGCTCACTGGAGAGACTCTATCCGAAGCGATGCAGCCAACGGGTTTCTCCACACATCGCGCAGACAGAAACAAACAACTTTCTGGTAAGAAGAGGGGCGGCGGCGTATGCCTTATGACTAACGTGACATGGTGTGATGAAAGAAACATACAGGAACTCAAATCCTTCTGTTCACCTGATTTAGAATTCCTCACAATCAAATGTAGACCGCATTATCTACCAAGAGAATTCTCTTCGATTATAATCACAGCCGTATACATCCCCCCCCAAGCAGACACATCGATGGCTCTGAACGAACTTTATTTAACTCTTTGCAAACTGGAAAACATTCATCCGGAGGCTGCATTCATTGTAGCTGGGGATTTTAACAAGGCTAATCTGAAAACAAGCATATAAGGCCCTGCCCCGCCCCCCTTTCGGGAAAAGCTGACCACGACTCCATTTTGTTGATCCCTGCCTACAGACAGAAACTAAAACAAGAGGCTCCCACGCTGAGGTCTGTCCAACGCTGGTCCGACCAAGCTGACTCCACACTCCAAGACTGCTTCCACCACGTGGACTGGGACATGTTTCGTATTGCGTCAGACAACAACATTGACGAATACGCTGATTCGGTGTGTGAGTTCATTAGAACGTGCGTTGAAGATGTCGTTCCCATAGCAACGATTAAAACATTCCCTAACCAGAAACCGTGGATTGATGGCAGCATTCGCGTGAAACTGAAAGCGCGAACCACTGCTTTTAATCAGGGGAAGGTGTCTGGTAACATGACCGAATACAAACAGTGCAGCTATTCCCTCCGCAAGGCTATCAAACAAGCTAAGCGTCAGTACAGAGACAAAGTAGAATCTCAATTCAACGGCTCAGACACAAGAGGCATGTGGCAGGGTCTACAGTCAATCACGGACTACAGGAAGAAATCCAGCCCAGTCACGGACCAGGATGTCCTGCTCCCAGGCAGACTAAACAACTTTTTTGCCCGCTTTGAGGACAATACAGTGCCACTGACACGGCCGGCAACGAAAACATGCGGTCTCTCCTTCACTGCAGCCGAGGTGAGTAAGACATTTAAACGTGTTAACCCTCGCAAGGCTGCAGGCCCAGACGGCATCCCCAGCCGCGCCCTCAGAGCATGCGCAGACCAGCTGGCCGGTGTGTTTACGGACATATTCAATCAATCCCTATACCAGTCTGCTGTTCCCACATGCTTCAAGAGGGCCACCATTGTTCCTGTTCCCAAGAAAGCTAAGGTAACTGAGCTAAACGACTACCGCCCCGTAGCACTCACTTCCGTCATCATGAAGTGCTTTGAGAGACTAGTCAAGGACCATATCACCTCCACCCTACCTGACACCCTAGACCCACTCCAATTTGCTTACCGCCCATATAGGTCCACAGACGATGCAATCTCAACCACACTGCACACTGCCCTAACCCATCTGGACAAGAGGAATACCTATGTGAGAATGCTGTTCATTGACTACAGCTCGGCATTCAACACCATAGTACCCTCCAAGCTCGTCATCAAGCTCGAGACCCTGGGTCTCGACCCCGCCCTGTGCAACTGGGTACTGGACTTCCTGACGGGCCGCCCCCAGGTGGTGAGGGTAGGCAACAACATCTCCTCCCCGCTGATCCTCAACACTGGGGCCCCACAAGGGTGCGTTCTGAGCCCTCTCCTGTACTCCCTGTTGACCCACGACTGCGTGGCCACGCACGCCTCCAACTCAATCATCAAGTTTGCGGACGACACAACAGTGGTAGGCTTGATTACCAACAACGACGAGACGGCCTACAGGGAGGAGGTGAGGGCCCTCGGAGTGTGGTGTCAGGAAAATAACCTCACACTCAACGTCAACAAAACTAAGGAGATGATTGTGGACTTCAGGAAACAGCAGAGGGAACACCCCCCTATCCACATCGATGGAACAGTAGTGGAGAGGGTAGCAAGTTTTAAGTTCCTCGGCATACACATCACAGACAAACTGAATTGGTCCACTCACACAGACAGCATTGTGAAGAAGGCGCAGCAGCGCCTCTTCAACCTCAGGAGGCTGAAGAAATTTGGCTTGTCACCAAAAGCACTCTCAAACTTCTACAGATGCACAATCGAGAGCATCCTGGCCGGCTGTATCACCGCCTGGTACGGCAACTGCTCCGCCCTCAACCGTAAGGCTCTCCAGAGGGTGGTGAGGTCTGCACAACGCATCACCGGGGTCAAACTACCTGCCCTCCAGGACACCTACACCACCCGATGTCACAGGAAGGCCATAAAGATCATCAAGGACATCAACCACCCGAGCCACTGCCTGTTCACCCCGCTATCATCCAGAAGGCGAGGTCAGTACAGGTGCATCAAAGCTGGGACCGAGAGACTGAAAAACAGCTTCTATCTCAAGGCCATCAGACTGTTAAACAGCCACCACTAACATTGAGTGGCTGCTGCCAACACACTGACACTGACTCAACTCCAGCCACTTTAATAATGGGAATTGATGGGAAATGATGTAAATATATCACTAGCCACTTTAAACAATGCTACCTTATATAATGTTACTTACCCTACATTATTCATCTCATATGCATATGTATATACTGTACTCTATATCATCGACTGTATCCTTATGTAATACATGTATCACTAGCCACTTTAAACTATGCCACTTTGTTTACATACTCATCTCATTTGTACATACTGTACTCGATACCATCTACTGTATCTTGCCTATGCTGCTCTGTACCATCACTCATTCATATATCCTTATGTACATATTCTTTATCCCCTTACACTGTGTACAAGACAGTAGTTTTGGAATTGTTAGTTAGATTACTTGTTGGTTATTACTGCATTGTCGGAACTAGAAGCACAAGCATTTCGCTACACTCGCATTAACATCTGCTAACCATGTGTATGTGACAAATAAAATTTGATTTGATTTGATTTGATTTGATTTGACAGATTCATAAAGTGTATTGTCTTAGTCCATGTAAAGTGACACAGAATGGTCATAATGCTTCTTGACAGAGTCATAAAGTGTATTGTCTTAGTCCATGTAAAGTGACACAGGATGGTCATAATGCTTCTTGACAGAGTCATAAAGTGTTTTTTCTACAAGTTAAATGAAATATGATGAAAAAAAACATGACTGTAAAGAATTAATTACAACAACAACAAAGGATTTAAGAAGAGAAAAATCTAACGAAAGGAAACTTCTTGGCGGGAAAATAATAATTTGAATAAATGTGGGTTGTGACACTCTTATGTAATGTCATAACCAACCATAAAATGACGCAATGGACGTCACAACAGGTTTAAATATATGTGTCATGACAGTGTTATGACCATATTATGACAGGTTATGACAAGTTATGTCAGCTGTTATGACATATTATCACATGGTTATGACTGTGTCATGACGTGTTATGACGCTGGGTGTCAAGTAAAGTGTTACCAACACGGTATATTAAGGGTTATTGTTGAAGTTATCAAGACCTCTGATGTTTTTATTCCTCATCTATTTTTACCCGAATAGGGCATTGCATGGTGGCCTGGAAAAGTGCATCAGCATTCACCGGGATAGGGGAGGGTTTGACCGGCCGGGATGTCCTTGTTTCATCGCGCTCTAGCGACTTCTTGTGGCGGCCGGGCGAATGCACGCTGACTTCAGGTCGCCAGCTGTACGGTGTTTCCTCCGACACATTGGTGCGGCTGGAGTCCGGGTTAAGCGAGGCCTTCTGCTCAGGATTCACAAACCTGTCACCTATTTTTGTTCTTAAAAACATGTATTTGTCAAGAAGAAGTGCAGTGTTTCTGAGGACGCATGGCTCTCGACTTTCGCCTCTTCTGAGTCCGTACAGGAGTTGCAGCGATGGGACAAGACTATAACTACCAATTGGATATCACAAAATTGGGGTGAAAACAGGGCTAAAAAAAAGTAAAAAAATACATATACATTAGTACATATTCAAAGTATGTTTAAATATTACTAATATACCCTTAAACACCCAACCCAAGCATGCACAGAGAATACAGTAGCTCTCACTGACTCACACATTCCATATCTCGCTATTTCATATAACCTTCTCCCCCTCTCTCGCAGTGGTCAATGGCTATTGATTGTATAGTGTAAGTCACAATCTCTGTGGATACCAATGGCCCTTTTATAACAAAAGTGTTGATCACATATTGCCAATAAAGCTTTAAATGCCTCACTCGAGGAATAACAACTTAGCCATCCCCATACATTTATTTGCCCATTAACTCTACTGTCCACATTTAATGCACTGTAGGCTACTGTACATTCCACACATGGAGGATTTCATTTCTATGTGCATCAGCTTGAATAATCTCTAGGCTGTGAACGGCAGCAGTTTCTCTGCTCATGTCTAGCTTGTATAGCAGGTATATACTGCTTGCATAAGGGTGCAGCAATATACAGAGCTCATCATTTCTACCATGCTACTTAACTTTATCATACGAACTCTCTTTCTCTCCCTCTATTGCATTTCTTCTTCTCTTCCTCCTCCTTCCGGATGGATGTCTGCCGTCTATGTTGTATCTGAGCTCTGTGGAGGTCCTAGCTCCACACAGCCTCTTACTGAAAACCCAATATCACTCCGAGGGGAGGGAGCTCGGTTCCCAGTTGAATGTGTTGACGCCAGTAGGGTTCTCAATGGGGCTGAGAATATCACTAATGCTAAAATAGGGTAGAATCTGTCACAGAAAGCCCCTCAGCCCCTCCCCCTGTACCGAAGGGACAGGAGACTTCCACTTAACTGCAATCCCCACCTTTCACAGGCTTTATCTCTCTATACTGACTGACACTCAGCACATATAGTCTGATTGTGGGTCCTGGTGAGGAATCTCCCCCTACAAACACGCACACACAAATACACACACACATCCACCCACCCAGACGCACACACCCCTAATCACCAGTTCCCTTCACTGGTTATATTTAGAATATCCCTCATTCATTTTGTCCTGATGAAACAGCGCTCTGCAGACATCAGTCTTCTCTACATTCATTCATCACACTATTCCTACATCTTGTATGTCCCTTGAATGAACGGATATTCTGCATAACAACATATGACAGTTGTTGAAAAGCTGCTTTACATTGGTATGGGAGAGAGTGGCTTGTTGCTAACATCCTATGTGGTTGAACGTTGATAAGGACAACCAAGGACAGACTTTACAATGGCAAACCTCTGAAAGGGTTCTAGAAGAACAATCTGGAATGATGGAGGGCTGATATGATATTACAGAGGGCAGTGTTTGATAGATCTTTCCATTCTCTGTTCTCTATGGTGTGTTGTTGTGGTGATCTACCCATCCGGTGTTTGTATCTAGAGGTCTAACCCATAGCTGACATATTGGATGTCTGACAGGTCTGAATCTGAGACCTCCTGTCTGTCAATCCCAAATAAAATCAGTCCACACACAGACACTCTCTCCAAAAAACGTTCCTTACCCCAGGATAATTCAACTGATCTGGGAGAATATAGAAAAAGGAGAAGTCTGATATTCTTATTGACTGGAGAAACAAACAATAGGCTTACGTTTTCAGCAGGAATCGCCTTCATCTCCCTCTCCCTCTCCCCCTCTCTCCCTCTCCCCCTCTCTCCCTCTCCCCCTCTCTTTCTCTCTCCCTCTCCCCCTCTCTTTCTCTCTCTCTCTCTCTCTCTCTCTCTCTCTCTCTCTCTCTCTCTCTCTCTCTCTCTCTCTCACTCTCTCTCTCTCTCTCTCTCTCTCTCTCTCTCTCTCTCACACACACTCCTGTCAATTCCAAATCAAATACCTTCATGATCAGAGTGAAAACAGAACAGCTGAATCTCTCCTGAACGCCTTGCAGAGTGCATTACAACTCTGACTGCTGTTCATGGATCTTCGTTCCCTCAATAAAAGCCCGGCCCACCTTAGACAGAACAGAGGGAAGGGTTCAACGCATCCTTATTATAGGACATCGATAAAGGGAGTATTTGTTTTTTAATGGCTCGGGTTGTGGGATGGATATTATCAATTCTAACGGGCAAGCAGAGACAGTAAATGATCTTACAGTTTTGGCACCTTGCTGCGTATCGGACCATTCTACCAAACAGGTATTGACTCGAGGAGGCGACTCTACGTCAGAATCTCAGGCCGTCTTAATTGCAGGCGGCAGTGGATTTACATTAGGAATCTCCAGCTGACATTAGTCCTCATAAACTCTGGGTTAGATTGATATTGTTTTGTAACCAGGGCCCAATAAAGGGTTGATGGCAGGAGAGCAGGGTGGGACAGTGGCGTGTGGGTGTGCGTGCGTGCATGCATGCGCGTGTGTGTGTGTGTGTGAGTGTGTGTGTCTGTGTGTACGAGCGTGTGCGTGCCTGTGTGCATGGATGTATGTGTGCATGGTGTGCGGACAGGTTGCAGTACACTCTAATGGGGATTTATACCAGGGCTCAACTAAGCACTTACTGTTGTCAATTTGCAGCAGATGGATTGGCTCTGCCAGATCATGAAGTGAGCCCTTATAGGCCTCTCCCGACACCTGTTTGGCCCAGGACCAATGATTCTGCACTATAATGACCAATGAGGTGAGGCAGTGTACTCTGAGGTAATTCTAGGATCAGACATCCTAATGATGTGTGCTTCTCTCTTGCCTGAATACCCAAACAAGAACTGGGGAAATGGACTGTGGACCTAGGCTAATGGGCTAAGAATCTGTTCATTTGGGAATTGTAGTCTTGACCTATTCATGTTCTAGTCGTGGTTTAAGATACAGGCCGGGACATGCACATGTGACCTCTTCCACTGATGCATATAAAGTGAATTATCTCAGAACAACAGACGCAGCGATAATAATCCCCCCTCCTCCTATAGCCTGAGAGAGCATCTCAAGTGGCTCTAACATCAGTACAGTAGTATTGTCTTTGAAGACCCAGGCCTTGTCTGCTCTAATACACATCCAGCTGAAAATGGGGGCGTGGAGAGTCGCTGTGAGACTTGATTTATAGCAGCGCTGGGCAGATTGCAGTGACAGTGTGCCAGGGGTTATGGCCTGTAATAGAGAGTTCTACAATAAGGGCCATGTTTTGCTTCTTTACTGTGTGTGTGTGTGTGTGTGTGTGTGTGTGTGTGTGTGTGTGTGTGTGTGTGTGTGTGTGTGTGTGTGTGGCCTAGTGATAGCTCAGTGCCAGGGTTCATATGGTACTGATTGCATATGCAAAATGGGTGCTCTCCACGCCCACAGGCCACGAAGACACAATGGGTAGTCAGACAAAAATGATTTTAACATGATCTAATGCAATTCGGGAATACACCCCTTGCTACTTCTTGCTCTTCTTCTCCCTTCCTCTCTCTTTCTCTTCCTTTCAGCAACAGGGCCATAGAAAGAGGATGAATGTTATGTTGCAGGGTACTGGTAACTGACCCTATAAGATGAAGGTTGAAGGGCTTAGGTTCAAGAATTAGGTCAGCTGACCATTTAAATTAAGTCCATTATGACTTTATAAATCCAAGAGGAGCAATTAGTAAGCTATTGTCTGTGTGTGGATGGATCAATGCCACACCAACGCAGCCTCACTCACATCAGCTGTACAGCTCTTCTACCCAAAAAGTTCAAAGGTCATATATACATATTAACTCCTCTATAATAATGCAGCTTGCATTTGCCTGTGATGCTTTGGGCTCCCTTCTGCCCAAACAGTTCAGTCTTCAGTTAATAGGCCACGTAAGTCCCTGATGGGCCCTTGTATCTTACAGTAACTTCTACCCAAACAGTTCAGTGTTGAGCTCCACAATGTAAGTACAACTCTTTGCTAGGGGCTGAGTTGTGAGGGCAGGTGTCTGCAGGTCATTGTGTATTCTGCTCCTGGTGCAGGAATCTACCTTAATGGGGCCTGAGTGAGCTGTTAAGCAGCATGGGGGTATTTCATTATCCTTCCTACATATGGACAATCAAGATCACGCTCACCTTCACACACTTCATTGGTGAACACACTTACACACACCTGTGCATACACGTGCACACGCACATGCACGCACCCACACACAAATTCACATGCACACACAAGCAGATAAATGTGCAAGCAAACAACCGCACAGACACACACACAGACACACACACACACCTTCAGATACTTTATAAGGGAATGGAGGAGGGCAGACCTCAGCAGGTTTTCAGCAGGTTTTCTGCATAGTTGGTCTTGGTGGGACTTTAGGGTCTATTGCCAAGAAGTGTGAGGACTGGAGAGAAGGGGTTTTAGAAACCCCTGTAAAACAGAACAGACAGAGGAGAAAAGAGGTGGTGAATCACAGAGAGACTCTTCGTTCTACATTATTTTCTCCCATTTGTTATTCTAGAGGTGTACCCTGCAGAGCTATGGGTTTTGTTGGCACTGACATGATACATTGGTTGATGTTACTCTTATTGGTCTGTAACCAATTACCCAAAAACAGTTCATGGCAATAGTCCATCACATTAGTGGAGTCTCATGAGCTTGTTCTGGTATGGTTTATTTCCATACATATATTGTGATGGCAGCCAATAGTAAAATGTATACACAGCCGTGGTTGTTGGGTGACTTGGTGGGCTTTAAAACTTATTCCATTAAGTAGTAAAATGTATACACAGCCGTGGTTGTTGGGTGATGTGGTGGGTTTTATTCCATTAAGTAGTAAAATGCATTCACAGCCATGGTTGTTGGGTGACGTGGTGGGTTTTAAAACTTATTCCATTAAGTAGTAACATGTATACACAGCCGTGGTTGTTGGGTGACGTGGTGGGTTTTATTCCATTAAGTAATAAAATGTATACACAGCCGTGGTTGTTGGGTGATGTGGTGGGTTTTATTCCATTAAGTAGTAAAATGTATACACAGCCGTGGTTGTTGGGTGACGTGGTGGGTTTTATTCCATTAAGTAGTAAAATGTATACACAGCCGTGGTTGTTGGGTTGTGGTGGGTTTTATTCCATTAAGTAGTAAAATGTATACACAGCCGTGGTTGTTGGGTGACGTGGTGGGTTTTATTCCATTAAGTAGTAACATGCATACACAGCCGTGGTTGTTGGGTGATGTGGTGGGCTTTAAAACTTATTCCATTAAGTAGTAAAATGTATACACAGCCGTGGTTGTTGGGTGACGTGGTGGGCTTTATTCCATTAAGTAGTAAAATGTATACACAGCCGTGGTTGTTGGGTGACGTGGTGGGTTTTATTCCATTAAGTAGTAACATGCATACACAGCCGTGGTTGTTGGGTGATGTGGTGGGCTTTAAAACTTATTCCATTAAGTAGTAAAATGTATACACAGCCGTGGTTGTTGGGTGACGTGGTGGGATTTATTCCATTAAGTAGTAAAATGTATACACAGCCGTGGTTGTTGGGTGATGTGGTGGGCTTTAAAACTTATTCCATTAAGTAGTAAAATGTATACACAGCCGTGGTTGTTGGGTGATGTGGTGGGTTTTATTCCATTAAGTAGTAAAATGTATACACAGTCGTGGTTGTTGGGTGATGTGGTGGGCTTTAAAACTTATTCCATTAAGTAGTAAAATGTATACACAGCCGTGGTTGTTGGGTGATGTGGTGGGTTTTATTCCATTAAGTAGTAACATGCATACACAGCCGTGGTTGTTGGGTGATGTGGTGGGTTTTAAAACTTATTCCGTTAAGTAGTAAAATGTATACACAGCCGTGGTTGTTGGGTGACGTGGTGGGCTTTATTCCATTAAGTAGTAAAATGTATACACAGCCGTGGTTGTTGGGTGACGTGGTGGGTTTTATTCCATTAAGTAGTAAAATGTATACACAGCCGTGGTTGTTGGGTGACGTGGTGGGCTTTAAAACTTATTCCATTAAGTAGTAAAATGCATACACAGCCGTGGTTGTTGGGTGACGTGGTGGGTTTTATTCCATTAAGTAGTAAAATGTATACACAGCCGTGGTTGTTGGGTGACGTGGTGGGCTTTATTCCATTAAGTAGTAAAATGTATACACAGCCGTGGTTGTTGGGTGACGTGGTGGGCTTTATTCCATTAAGTAGTAAAATGTATACACAGCCGTGGTTGTTGGGTGACGTGGTGGGTTTTATTCCATTAAGTAGTAAAATGTATACACAGTCGTGGTTGTTGGGTGACGTGGTGGGCTTTAAAACTTATTCCATTAAGTAGTAAAATGCATACACAGCCGTGGTTGTTGGGTGACGTGGTGGGTTTTATTCCATTAAGTAGTAAAATGTATACACAGCCGTGGTTGTTGGGTGATGTGGTGGGTTTTATTCCATTAAGTAGTAAAATGTATACACAGCCGTGGTTGTTGGGTGATGTGGTGGGTTTTAAAACTTATTCCATTAAGTAGTAAAATGTATACACAGCCGTGGTTGTTGGGTGACGTGGTGGGTTTTATTCCATTAAGTAGTAAAATGTTTACACAGCCGTGGTTGTTGGGTGACGTGGTGGGTTTTATTCCATTAAGTAGTAAAATGTATACACAGCCGTGGTTGTTGGGTGACGTGGTGGGCTTTAAAACTTATTCCATTAAGTAGTAAAATGTATACACAGCCGTGGTTGTTGGGTGATGTGGTGGGTTTTATTCCATTAAGTAGTAAAATGTATACACAGCCGTGGTTGTTGGGTGACGTGGTGGGTTTTATTCCATTAAGTAGTAAAATGTATACACAGCCGTGGTTGTTGGGTTGTGGTGGGTTTTAAAACTTATTCCATTAAGTAGTAAAATGTATACACAGCCGTGGTTGTTGGGTGACGTGGTGGGTTTTATTCCATTAAGTAGTAAAATGTATACACAGTCGTGGTTGTTGGGTGACGTGGTGGGCTTTAAAACTTATTCCATTAAGTAGTAAAATGTATACACAGCCGTGGTTGTTGGGTGATGTGGTGGGTTTTATTCCATTAAGTAGTAAAATGTATACACAGCCGTGGTTGTTGGGTGACGTGGTGGGTTTTAAAACTTATTCCATTAAGTAGTAAAATGTATACACAGCCGTGGTTGTTGGGTGATGTGGTGGGTTTTATTCCATTAAGTAGTAAAATGTATACACAGCCGTGGTTGTTGGGTGATGTGGTGGGTTTTATTCCATTAAGTAGTAAAATGCATACACAGCCGTGGTTGTTGGGTGATGTGGTGGGTTTTATTCCATTAAGTAGTAAAATGTATACACAGCCGTGGTTGTTGGGTGACGTGGTGGGTTTTATTCCATTAAGTAGTAAAATGTATACACAGCCGTGGTTGTTGGGTTGTGGTGGGTTTTAAAACTTATTCCATTAAGTAGTAAAATGTATACACAGCCGTGGTTGTTGGGTGACGTGGTGGGTTTTATTCCATTAAGTAGTAAAATGTATACACAGCCGTGGTTGTTGGGTGACGTGGTGGGTTTTATTCCATTAAGTAGTAAAATGTATACACAGCCGTGGTTGTTGGGTGATGTGGTGGGTTTTATTCCATTAAGTAGTAAAATGTATACACAGCCGTGGTTGTTGGGTGATGTGGTGGGTTTTAAAACTTATTCCATTAAGTAGTAAAATGTATACACAGCCGTGGTTGTTGGGTGACGTGGTGGGCTTTAAAACTTATTCCATTAAACGGTCCAGGTTTAGCAGGAGAATAATTGGAAATATAGTGACAGGACTAGGTTCAGAGTCTGCCTGACAGAGGTGTTAGTTCACTACTGTAAGTACTGATGTCATAAAACTGCATTTCACTTTATTCTCTCTCTCTCTCTCTCTCTCTCTCTCTCCCTCTCCCTCTCCCTCTCCCTCTCTCCATCTGTCTGTAAATAAGGTGGTGCATTAAGAAGGTGTAGCCAAATGGAGCTGTCAGCCAACCTCTCCTCCCACTCCCTCTCACAATCACACACATACATACAGGCACACACGAAAAAACACACACATGCCTGTACACATATACAGGTGAATATATAAGTGAAATGTGAGAGTGTGTGTGTGTATGTGGGAATGTATGCATGCTTGTGTGTGTGAGTGTGTGTGAGTGTGTGTGAGTGTGTGCACGTGTGTGTTCGTGTTCGTGTGTGTGTGTGTGTGTGTGTGTGTGTGTGTGTGTGTGTGTGTGTGTGTGTGTGTGTGTGTGTGTGTGTGCTTGTGTGTGAGTGAGGCTGTATGACAGGAAGGTAACTGAGCAGAGCGTTTGCTGGGTTAGGGGGAGGTTTCTGCTGCTGTTGTGTTTCTGTGAAGGGTGGCAGGTGTGTGAGAGGTGCAGGGCTTCTCTAATGAGCAGAGCAGACCTGCGTTGGCAGGGGCTGTAGTTTGGAGAGCGGGAGAGAAGAGAGGGGAGAGAATAGAGGGGAGAGAAGAGAGGGGGAGAGAGGGGAGAGAGGGGGAGAGAAGAGACAGGGAGAGAAGAGAGGGGGAGAGAGGGGAGTGGGAGAGAGGAGCGGGGTGAGAGAAGAGTGGGGGAGAGAGGGGAGAGAAGAGAGGGGAAGAGAGGAGAGAGAAGAGGGGGGAGAGGGGGAGAGAAGAGAGGGAGAGAGAGGGGAGAGAAGAGAGGGGGAGAGAGGGGAGAGAGGGGGAGAGAAGAGATGGGGAGAGAAGAGAGGGGGAGAGAGGGGAGTGGTAGAGAGGAGAGGGGGGAGAGAAGAGATGGGGAGAGAGGGGAGAGAAGAGATGGGGAGAGAAGAGATGGGGAGAGAAGAGAGGGGGAGAGAGGGGAGTGGTAGAGAGGAGAGGGGGGAGAGAAGAGATGGGGAGAGAGGGGAGAGAAGAGATGGGGAGAGATGGGAGAGAAGAGATGGGAGAGAAGACAGGGGATAGATAGGAGAGAAGAGAGGGGGAGAGAGGGAGAGAGGGGGAGAGAAGAGACGGGGAGAGATGGGAGAGAAGAGATGGGGAGAGAAGAGAAGGGGAGAGAAGAGATGGGGAGAAATGGGAGAGAAGAGAAGGGGAGAGAAGACAGGGGAGAGATGGGAGAGAAGAGAAGGGGAGAGAAGAGACGGGGAGAGAAGAGAGGGGAGAGAAGAGAGGGGAGAGAGGGGGAGAGAAGAGGGGAGTGGGAGAGAGGTGAGGGGGGAGAGAAGAGATGGGGAGAGAGGGGAGAGAAAAGATGGGGAGAGAAGAGATGGGGAGAGAAGGGAAGGGGAGAGAAGAGATGGGGAGAAATGGGAGAGAAGAGAAGGGGAGAGAAGACAGGGGAGAGATGGGAGTGAAGAGAAGGGGAGAGTAGAGACGGGGAGAGAAGAGAGGGGAGAGAAGAGAGGGGAGAGAGGGGGAGAGAAGAGGGGAGTGGGAGAGAGGTGAGGGGGGAGAGAAGAGATGGGGAGAGAGGGGAGAGAAAAGATGGGGAGAGAGGGGAGAGAAGAGAGGGGAGAGAGGGGGAGAGAAGAGACGGGGCGAGAAGAGAGGGGGAGAGAGGGGAGTGGGAGAGAGGAGAAGGGGAGAGAAGAGATGGGGAGAGAGGGGAGAGAAGAGAGGGGGAGAGAAGACAGGGGCGAGATGGGAGATAAGAGAGGGAAGAGAAGAGACGGGGAGAGATGGGAGGGGAGAGAAGAGAGGGGGAGAGAGGGGAGAGAGTGGGAGAGAAGAGACGGGGAGAGAAGAGAGGGGGAGAGAAGAGACGGGGAGATATGGGAGAGAAGAGAAGGGGAGAGAAGAGAAGGGAAGAGAAGAGATGCGGAGAGAAGAGAAGGGAGAGAGAAGAGAGGGGGATGGAGGGGAGAGAGGGGGAGAGAAGAGATGGGGAGAAATGGGAGAGAAGAGAGGGGGAGAGAGGGGGAGAGAAGAGACGGGGAGAGAAGAGAGGGGGAGAGAGGGGAGTGGGAGAGAGGAGAGGGGGGAGAGAAGAGATGGGGAGAGAGGGGAGAGAAAAGATGGGGAGAGAGGGGAGAGAAGAGAGGTGGAGAGACGGGAGAGAAGAGACGGGGAGAGAAGAGATGGGAAGAGAGGAGAGGGGGAGAGAAGAGATGGGGAGAGAGGGGAGAGAAGTGAGGGGGAGAGAGGGGAGAGAGGGGGAGAGAAGAGACGGGGAGAGATGGGAGAGAAGAGAAGGGGAGAGAAGAGAGGGGGGGAGAGGGGAGAGAGGGGGAGAGAAGAGACGGGGAGGGATGGGAGAGAAGAGAAGGGGAGAGAAGAGAGGGGGAGAGAGGGGAGAGAGGGGGAGAGGGGGAGAGAAGAGATGGGGAGAGATGGGAGAGAAGAGAAGGGGAGAGAAGAGAGGGGGAGAGAAGAGATGTGGAGAGAATAGAAGGGGAGAGAAGAGATGGGGAGAGAGGGGAGAGAGGGGGAGAGAAGAGATGGGGAGAGATGGGAGAGAAGAGAAGGGGAGAGAAGACAGGGGAGAGATGGGAGAGAAGAGAAGGGGAGAGAAGAGAGGGGGAGAGAGGGGACAGAGGGGTAGAGAAGAGATGGGGAGAGATGGGAGAGAAGAGAATGGGAGAGAAGACAGGGGAGAGAGGGGAGAGAAGAGAAGGGGAGAGAAGAGAGGGGGGGAGAGGGGAGAGAGGGGGAGAGAAGAGACGGGGAGGGATGGGAGAGAAGAGAAGGGGAGAGAAGAGAGGGGGAGAGAGGGGAGAGAGGGGGAGAGGGGGAGAGAAGAGATGGGGAGAGATGGGAGAGAAGAGAAGGGGAGAGAAGAGAGGGGGAGAGAAGAGATGTGGAGAGAAGAGAAGGGGAGAGAAGAGATGGGGAGAGAGGGGAGAGAGGGGGAGAGAAGAGATGGGGAGAGATGGGAGAGAAGAGAAGGAGAGAGAAGACAGGGGAGAGATGGGAGAGAAGAGAAGGGGAGAGAAGAGAGGGGGACAGAGGGGACAGAGGGGTAGAGAAGAGATGGGGAGAGATGGGAGAGAAGAGAAGGGGAGAGAAGACAGGGGAGAGAGGGGAGAGAAGAGAAGGGGAGAGAAGACAGGGGAGAGAGGGGAGAGAAGAGACGGGGAGAGATGGGAGAGAAGAGACGGGGAGAGAAGACATGGGAGAGATGGGAGAGAAGAGAAGGGGAGAGAAGAGAAGGGGAGAGAAGAGAGGGGGAGAGAGGGGAGAGAGGGGGAAAGAAGAGATGGGGAGAGATCGGAGAGAAGAGAAGGGGAGAGAAGAGACGGGGAAAGAAGACAGGGGAGAGAGGGGGAGAGAAAAGAAGGGAATAGACAAGAAGAGAGGGGGAGAGAATGAGAGGGGAGAGGGGGAGGAGGACAGCAAAGGTCACATTGTCTACTGTTTCTTGTTTGGGTCCGTCAGATCAAACCTGTGAACCCAAACCACCCAGACCACCCAAAAAGCATCAAAGGCTGGTTGTGTACACACACACACACACACACACACACACACACACACACACACACACACACAGTCCACACTCTGTCTGGAAGCATGCCCAGTTTACACAGACTGATAAATAAATCTGCTACAGTCATGAATATTCAGTATTCAGAAGTACAGGGTATCCTCCACTACTCCTCTCTCTTTCATACTTATCAGAGGTCAAGTCTAGACACATTGACTTGAGTGGATATCACGGTAATGGGTAAGTGGCTAATGTTTCCCTTTGATATGTAGGCTTTGGATGTCTGATGGAAGTCCCAGGCAGTTACTGGGGAGGTGTGAGCAGCAGACTGTGGCACATTGATGTTGGCTTTCTCCTGGGGAACAGAGAGATGGGAGGAAGATGTGTTTACATGTTCAGGTGTTTCAGTTCAGAATCATGCTGAAACCCTCAGTGTAGCTGACAGGTGATAAAACGCCAAGCCTTGTCACAGAAACACCACGTTTATAAAGCATCACTTACTTTACCTTCAGGGTTTTCTACATCAAAAGGAAATCTCATAGGACAAGCTAGGATGATAGATAATTGTCTGGTCTTGTCGTACCAAAGTAATTCAACTTTAATTCATTCAAATGTGCTTCGCACAAAAAAACAATCAAAGCAGCTCAATAAAGTAGCCCAGAAGATCACTAATGATACCTGTGTACTACCATAGAAGAATACGGTATAGTTGTCTGCTTGACATGCATACCGCGTGTAGGCCTACATACATGAATGAAACATTCTTGGAGAACATCGTGGAAACCGTGGCTCCTGGGACAGGAACCCATCTGTAGCACTTCTCAATCAGAGCTTTGGTGTAATTCTTTAAAACTTAGAAATTAGACAAAATCAGCAGAGCAGATTGGTTGTGTTTGGTATGTGAGTGGAGTTGATTAGAATATCAATACACACATACGCATACAGACCGAAACACACGCACACACACATACATGCAAGCCAAACACCCACAAAAACACACTCACACACTCACACACACACACACACACATGCTAATTAATAGAAAACAAACAGTAATGAAGGCAGCCTGTTGGGACTGGATTAGGCCGTCTCTTTCCTTGCCAAACAAATTGCTCTTTAAAATCAATCAAACACACCAACCTCTGTTCCAACTCTCCAGCAGTCTCTCATCAGACAGGCAGAGAGGAGTGGGCATGCCAAAACATCATTAGAACTTTTCATTAATGTTTTCACACTGTTATGGAGGCAACTGGCAACTGGCAACTGGCAACTGGCAAGGAGAACTAGCTGTCTCGAACATTGTCTTCTTAAATTGTAGTAAATAGGTTTCTTAGCGGAGATTCCAGAAAGCTAGCTTCCACGAAGACAGAATACGCATCCCAAATGGCAACCTGATCAAAGCAGTGCACTAAGTAGTGAATAGGGAGCCATTTAGGACACGCCAGAGAGAGCTGCAGCCAGGTTAGGCTAGGCCAATGCTCCAGTACTGCAGCTCTGCAGCTGTCACATACAATAAAACAGATGACTTGTGTCCTTACTTCACTCTCTTTTGCCAATTCGGCGGATTCCAACACCCTCCGTTTCAGAGTTATAATAAAGAGAGTAGAAATGAATTTAGGCTGCTGGGCTGGTAGTCCAGGGACAAACGGGGGAGGCTGTAGATTACTGGGAGACGGAGAGTCAGAGAATCTGTTCCAACTCTCTGGCTTTAAATAAATGACTGCTGGCTATAATCTAACCTGAAATATTTGATCCTCCCACCCAGGAGATGTTGTTTTTTCGTACTCGTTTTGCCCTCGTCAGTGACAGTGTGCATGCCAGCTCTTGTGAGGGTGCTTCTGTATGGACTACATGTGCTTCTACTGTCTATAGCTAGGGTGTAGGTCATGATGCATCCAATGGCTGTAATTGTGAGTCTTAGCCACTGAGTGCTTTGTGATGATGAGAGTGGTCTGCAGAGTGGTGAACATACTGTTCTGTTCTGAATATATCCTCTAGACCTAGGAGGGGTTTCTTTTTCTTCTCGGTTTTTAGCTCCACTTTGTTTGACTCACTGTTCTCCGAGTGATGGAAGGAAAGAAAAAAAAAGGACAGGGATTTTTAAAATGAATTATGCCAACACAATTAAACAGGACATCCCAGGGCTTTTTTTCTGTCCCGTTTGATATTCAATCACGGACTCAAATTGTTTCTGCCACTTACATATTGATTTAATTCTCTCCTCTCATGTGTTAATTAAGAAGACTTGACAGCTATACCCTGGCCCCACCAGTACAGGTTACCACCCTAGAGAAACACAGCCACCACTGGACTGCAGATGGAACTAAAAGCCCTTTAGTTTTGCCAGACTGGAGAATTCCTGTGGAATATATTGGAACATTGCTCATTTTAACTCTTTCTCTACCATTTCTTATGTCTTCACTGGTCCAAAACGTTGGACCCATTCCGAAATGGACCTGGGTCTTTCCCACCCGGGCACAATATGCATGAGTTCATTTTTAAAATAAAGACCTGTTCCGCATGGATCCAAGGACAACTAGACCCGTTCCGTATAGACCTGGTCTGATCCAGACCCGGTCCGATCCCATCCAAGTGAGGAAGCAGCAGAAAAGTCATTTTTTAACCTATTTTTTAACCAGAGCTGATAAAACACGAGAGGGAGGGAGAGGTGCCGCTCTAGCAAGCGTGGGAGGGGCGGTACTGTGAGCTGGGATCAGGGAGGAGGGAGAGAGAGACGAGAGACACCAAGCAACCTACCTGACTGACGATAGAGTAGACCAATAGCTGCCATAGCTAGGTTGTTTTTCATTAAATTTGATTAGGTAGTACCTGTCTTGACTGCATCAAACCGGGAGAAGCTAGTCAAGCTAGCTAACGTTAGCTAGCTAGGCTAATTGAGGATCCAGTGCATGTGCATTCACATTCTCCAGTTACAAATAACAACAACTTCATTCAGAAAATTAAGTAGCAACCTTCCTGTTGGTTCTTGGATGTTGTAGCCTATCTTTCTCCTTTAACTTTTAATTCATCATTTTGATTCCATCTTTCATTGGTTAGATATCTCCTAACTTGTGCCCCACATGGATGCTCTATGACTGTAGCCTATTGCCGCTTTGGTGATTTGCTAACAACAACAACAACAAGTTCCACGCTCCCACTCTCATGAAAAGCAAGAGCAGCAGCTTCAATTATAAAATGTATTTCTCTCTCTCTAATGCAGCAGTCACGTTCGGATCTGTAAGGGCCCTTCCAGACAATTAAAATTACACATACCGGAGACCTGTGACAATCATGTCAGATTCGACCCAGACCCGTGACATTGTTTTAAATTCAGGATGTGTTCCCGCTCGGGTCCCAGATCGGGTCTTGGGTATTCGGATATCCCTCCTCCCCAACCCATTTTGTTTATCTCCTCCATCCATTCTATGCCTCCCCT